>NC_056729.1:1621085394-1621107894 GCF_019279795.1 Protopterus annectens
AAAAAAAATCTTTTTTAGCCTGGGGGGTTCCCCCCAAACTGCCAAAAACCCTTTTTTTTCCTGCTTCCAAAACCCTTAGGTTTAAGCTTCAAACTAGGTATCTACCCAGAAAGGGCCCAGGTAAAATCAGGTCTATATATTCTTTTTTCCCTACTAGATTCTAATAATGCCTAACAGTTTGGCTATTTAGACACTTACCCTGCAATCTTTAGCCTAGGGGGGTCAAACTGCCCCTTTTTGTCTTCTTCAAACTAGGTATCTTCCCAGAAAGGACACAGCTTAAATCAGGTCTATAGATTGTTTTTCCCTACTAGATTCTAAAAACTCCTAACAATTTGGCTATTTAGACACTTGCCCTGCAATCTTTAGCCTGGGGGATTCAAACTGCCACTTTTTTGTCTGCTAGAAACTAGGTATCTGCCCAGAAAGGACACTGCAGAGATCAGGTCTATAGGTTGTTTTTCCCTACTATATTATAATAACTCCTAACAATTTGGCTATTTAGACACTTACCCAGCAATCTTTAGCCTCGGGGGTTCAAACTGCCACTTTTTCTCTGCTTCAAACTAGGTATCTTCCGAGAAAGGAGAGAGCTGAAATCAGGTCTAGAGATTGTTTTTCCCTTACTAGATTCTAATAACTCCTAACAATTTGGCTATTTAGACCCTTACCCTGCAATATTTAGCCTGGGGGGTTCAAACTGCCACTTTTTGTCTGATTAAAACTGTCTAACCAAAAAGGACACAGCTGAAATCAGGTCTATAGATTATTTTTCCATACTAGATTCTAATAACTCCAAACAATTTGGCAATTTAGACACTTACCCTGCAATCTTTGCCGGGAGGGTTCAAACTGCCCCTTTTTGTCTGCTTCAAATTAAGTATCTACCCAGAAAGGACACAGCTGAGATCAGGTCTATAGATTGTTTTTCCCTTACTAGATTCTAATAACTCCTAACAATTTGGCTATTTAGACCCTTACCCTGCAATATTTAGCCTGGGGGGTTCAAACTGCCACTTTTGTCTGATTAAAACTGTCTAACCAAAAAGGACACAGCTGAAATCAGGTCTATAGATTATTTTTCCATACTAGATTCTAATAACTCCAAACAATTTGGCTATTTAGACATCTGCCCTGCAATCTTTAGCCTGGGGGGTTCAAACTGCCACTTTCTGTTTGTTTCAAACTAGGTATCTCCCCAGAAAGGACACAGCTGGAATCAGGTCTATAAATAGTTTTTCCCTACTAGATTCAAATAACTTCTAACAATTTGGCTATTTAGGCACTTACCCTGCAATCTTTGGCCTGGGAAGTTCAAACTGCCACTTTTTTGCCTGCTTCAAATTAGGTATCTGCCCAAAAAGGACACAACTGAAATTAGGTCTATAGATTGTTTTTCCCCTACTAGATTCTAATAACTCCTAACAATTTGGCTATTTAGACCCTTACCCTGCAATCTTTAGCCTGGGGGGTTCAAACTGCCACTTTTTGTCTGCTTCTAAGTATTTATCCACCCAGAAAGAACACAGCTGGAATCAGATCTATAGATTGTTTTTCCTTACTAGAATCTAAAAACTCCTAACAATGTGGCTATTTTGACACTTACCCTGCAATCTTTAGCCTGGGGGATTCAAACTGCCACTTTTTTGTCTGCTACAAACTAGGTATCTGCCCAGAAAGGACACTGCTGAGATCAGGTCTATAGGTTGTTTTTCTCTACTATATTATAATAACTCCTAACAATTTGACTATTTAGACACTTACCCAGCAATCTTTAGCCTCGGGGGTTCAAACTGCCACTTTTTCTCTGCTTCAAACTAGGTATCTTCACAGAAAGGAAACAGCTGAAATCAGGTCTATAGATTGTTTTTCCCTACTAGATTCTAATAACTCCTAACAATGTGGCTATTTAGACAATTACCCTGCAATCATTAGCCTGGTGGGTTCAAACTGCAACTTTTGTCTGCTTCAATCTAGGTATCTTCCTAGAAAGACACAGATGAAATCAGGTCTATAATTGTTTTTCTTACTAGATTCTAACAACTCCTAACAGTTTGACTATTTAGACACTTACCATGCAGTCTTTAGCCTGGAGGGGTTCAAACTGCCACTTTTTGTCTGCTTCAAACTAGGTATCTACCTAGTAAGGACAACACTGATTTCAGGTCTATGGATTCTTGTTCCCTATTAGATTCTAATAACTCCTTGCAATTTGGCTATTTAGACACTTACCATGTAATCTTTAGCTTAGCAGGTTCAATCTGCCCCTTTTTGACTTCTTCAGACTAGGTATCAACCCAGAAAGGACACAGCTGAAATCAGGTCAATAGACTGTTTTTCCTCTACTACACTTGAATAACTCCTTACAATTTGGCTATTTTGACAATAGCCCTAAAATCTTTAGCCCGAAGGGTTCAAACTGCCATGTTTTGTCTGCTTCAAACTAGGTATGTACCCACAAAGGACACAGCTGAAATCAGGTCCAGACATTGTTTTTCCATACTAGATTTTAATAACTCCTAACAATTTGGCTATTCAGACACTTACCCTGCAATATTTAGCATGGGAGGTTCTCACTAACACTCTTTTTCTGCTTCAAACTAGGTATCTACCCAGAAAGGACACAGTTGAAATCAGGTCTATAGATTATTTTTACTTACTAGATTCTAATAACTCCAAACAATTTGGCTATTTAGACACTTACCCTGCAATCTTTGCTGGGAGGGTTCAAATTCTCCCTTTTTGTCTGCTTCAAATTATGTATCTACCCAGAAAGGACACAGCTGAGATCAGGTCTATAGATTGTTTTTCCCTAATAGATTCTAATAACTCCTAACAATTTGGCTATTTAGACACTTACCCTGCAATTGTTAGCCTGTGGGGTTTAAACTGCCACTTTTTGTCTGCTTCAAACTAGGAATCTACCCAAAAAGAACACAATTGAAATCAGGTATATAGATTGTTTTACCCTACTATATTCTAATTACTCCTAACAATTTGGATATTTAGACACTTACCCTGCAATCTTCAGCCTGTGGGGGTTCAAACTGCTACTTTTTGTCTGCTTCAAACTGGGAATCTACCCAAAAAGAACACAGCTGACATCAGGTCTATAGATTGTTTTTCCCTGCTAGATTCTAATAACTCCTAACAATTTGGCTATGTAGACACATAGGTTCATAGGTTCATAGATTAGTTCCAGGCTAACTGCTATTGCGAGTCATTTTAAGCCAGTTATCCCTTGTGAGACTCAAACCCTGTACCTTGTGTTTGTAAGGCAAACACCTTATCTTCGTCAAAGTAGGTACCTCACCAAAAAGACACAGCTGAAATCAGGTCTATAGATTGCTTTTCCCTACTAGATTCTAATAACTCCTAACAATTTGGCTATTTAGACACTTACCCTGCAATCTTTAGCCTGAGTGGTTCAAACTGCCACTTTTTTTCTGCTTCAAACTAGGTATCTTCCCAGAAATGACACAGCTGAAATCAGGTCAATTAATTGTTTTTCCCTGCTAGATTCTAACAAAGTCCTAACAATTTGGCTATTTAGACAGTTACCCTGCAATCTTTTGCCTGGTGGCGGTTTCAAACTGCTACTTTTTGTCTGCTTCAAAATAGGTATCTTCCCAGAAAGGACACAGCTGAAATCAGGTCTATAGATTGTTTTTCCCTAGTAGATTCCAATAACTTCTAAAAATGTGCCTATTTAGACACTTACCCTGCAATATTTAGCCTCGGGTGCTCAAACTGCCACTTTTTGTCTGCTTCAAACTAGGTATCTACCCAGAAAGGACACAGCTGAAATCAGTTCTATAGATTGTTTTCCCCTACTAGATTCTAATAACTCCTAACAATTTGGCTATTTAGACACTTACCCTGCAATATTTAGCCTACTTTTTGTCTGCTTCAAACTATTTATCCACCCAGAAAGAACCCAGCTGAAATCAGGTCTATAGAATGATTATCCCTAATAGATTTTAATAACTCCTAACAATTTGGCTATTTAAACACATAGGTCCATATGTTCAGAAGTTCATATATTAGTACTAGGCTAACTGATCTTGCAAGGCATTTTAAGCATAGCCAGTTATCCCTTGTGAGACTCAAACCCTGCACATTGTGTTTGTAAGGCAAACACCTTAACCATTAGGCCACCTTCCCAACCCCTTACCCTGCAATCTTTCACTTGGGGGCTTCAAACTGCCACTTTTTGTCTTCTGAAATCCGGTCTATAGATTGTTTTCCCCTACTAGATTCTAATAACTCCTAACAATTTGACTATTTAGACACTTACCCTGCAATCTTTAGCCTGGGGGGGGGTTCAAACTGCCACTTCTTGTATGCTTCAAACTAGGTATCTACCCAGAAAGGACACAGCTGAAATCAGGTCTAGAGATTGTTTTTCCCTACTAGATTCTAATAACGCCTAACAATTTATCTATTTGGACACTTGCCCTGCAATCTTTAGCCTGGGAGATTCATTCTGCCACTTTTTGACTGCTCCAAGCTAGGTATCTTCCCAGAAAGGATACAGCTGAAATCAGGTCTAGACATTGTTATTCCCTACTAGATTCTAATAATGGCTAACAATCTGGCTATTTAGAGGCATTTTAAGCTTAGCCAGTTATCCCTTGTGAGACTCAAACCCTGCACATTGTGTTTGTAAGGCAAACACCTTAACCATTAGGCCACCTTCCCAACCCCTTACCCTGCAATCTTTCACTTGGAGGCTTCAAACTGCCACTTTTTGTCTTCTTCAAACTAGGTATCTTCCAAGAAAAGACACAGTTGAAATCAGGTCTGTAGATTGTTTTTACCTACTAGATTCTAATAATTCCTTACAATTTGGTTATTTAGACACTTTTCCTGCAATCTTTAGCCTGGGCGTTCAAACTTCCGCTTTTTGTATGCTTCAAACTAGGCATCTACCCACAAAGGACACAGCTGAAATCAGGTCTAGAGATCTTTTCCCTACTAGATTTTAATAACTCCTAACAATTTTGGCTATTTAGACACCTGCCCTGCAATCTTTACCCTGGGGGGGGGTTCAAACTGCCACTTTTTCTCTGCTTCAAACTAGGTATCTAACCAGAAAGAACACAGCTGATATCAGGTCTAGAGATTGTTTTTCCCTACTAGATTCTAATAACTCCTAACAATCTGACAATTTAGACACTTACCCTGCAATCTTTAGCCTGGTGGATTCAAATTGCCAATTTTTGTCTGCTTTAAACTAGGTATCTACAGAGAAAGGACACGGCTGAGATCAGGTCTATAGATTGTTTTTCCCTAATAGATTCTAATAACTCCTAACAATTTGGCTATTTAGACACTTACCCTGCAATCTTTAGCCTGGGGGGTTCAAACTGCCACTTTCTGTCTGTTTCAAACTAGGTATCTACCCAGAAAGGACATAGCTGAAATCAGGTCTATAGACTGATTTTCCCTACTAGATTCAAATAACTCCTAACAATTTGGCTATTTAGACACTTACCTTGCAATCTTTAGCCTGGGGGTTCAAACTGCCACTTTTTGTCTGCTTCAAACTAGGAATCTACCCAAAAAGAACACAATTGAAATCAGGTATATAGATTGTTTTACCCTACTATATTCTAATTACTCCTAACAATTTGGATATTTAGACACTTACCCTGCAATCTTTAGCCTGGGGGGTTCAAACTGCCACTTTTTGTCTGCTTCAAACTAGGAATCTACCCAAAAAGAACACAGCTGACATCAGGTTTATAGATTATTTTTCCCTGCTAGATTCTAATAACTCCTAACAATTTGGCTATTTAGACTCATAGGTTCATAGATTAGTTCCAGGCTAACTGCTACTGCGAGTCATTTTAAGCCTAGCCAGTTATCCCTTGTGAGACTCAAACCCTGTATGTTGTGTTTGTAAGGCAAACACCTTAACCATAGGCCACCCTCCCAACTCATTACCCTGCAATCTTTAGCCTGGGGGTACAAACTGCCATTTTCTGTCTTCTTCAAACTAGGTACCTATCCAAAAAGGACACAGCTGAAATCAGGTCTATAGATTGTTTTTCCCTACTAGATTCTAATAACTCCTAACAATTTGGCTATTTAGACACTTACCCTGCAATCTTTAGCCTGAGTGGTTCAAACTGCCACTTTTTTTCTGCTTCAAACTAGGTATCTTCCCAGAAATGACACAGCTGAAATCAGGTCTATAGATTGTTTTTCCCTAGTAGATTCCAATAACTTCTAAAAATGTGCCTATTTAGACACTTACCCTGCAATATTTAGCCTCGGGTGCTCAAACTGCCACTTTTTGTCTGCTTCAAACTAGGTATCTACCCAGAAAGGACACAGCTGAAATCAGTTCTATAGATTGTTTTCCCCTACTAGATTCTAATAACTCCTAACAATTTGGCTATTTAGACACTTACCTTGCAATAGTTAGGCTGGGGGGGGGTCAAACTGCCCCTTTTTGTCTTCTTCAAACTAGGTATCTTCCCAGAAAGGACACAGCTTAAATCAGGTCTATAGATTGTTTTTCCCTACTAGATTCTAAAAACTCCTAACAATTTGGCTATTTAGACACTTACCCTGCAATCTTTAGCCTGGGTGGTTCAAACTGCCACTTTTTGTCTGCTTCAAAGTATTTATCCACCCAGAAAGAACACAGCTGAAATCAGATCTATAGATTGTTTTTCCTTACTAGAATCTAAAAACTCCTAACAATGTGGCTATTTTGACACTTACCCTGCAATCTTTAGCCTGGGGGATTCAAACTGCCACTTTTTTGTCTGCTACAAACTAGGTATCTGCCCAGAAAGGACACTGCTGAGATCAGGTCTATAGGTTGTTTTTCCCTACTATATTATAATAACTCCTAACAATTTGGCTATTTAGACACTTACCCGGCAATCTTTAGCCTCGGGGGTTCAAACTGCCACTTTTTCTCTGCTTCAAACTAGGTATCTTCACAGAAAGGAAACAGCTGAAATCAGGTCTATAGGTTGTTTTTCCCTACTATATTATAATAACTCCTAACAATTTGGCTATTCAGACACTTACCTGGCAATCTTTAGCCTGAAAAGGTTCAAACTGCCACTTTTTCTCTGCTTCAAACTAGGTATCTTCACAGAAAGGAAACAGCTGAAATCAGGTCTATAGATTGTTTTTCCCTACTAGATTCTAACAACGCCTAACAATTTGGCTATTTAGACACTTACCCTGCAATATTTAGCCTGGGGGGGTTCAAATTGTCACTTTTTGTCTGCTTCAAACTAGGTATCTTCCCAGAAAGGACACAGCTGAAATCAGGTCTATAGATTGTTTTTCCCTACTAGATTCTAATAACTCCTAACAATGTGGCTATTTAGACAATTACCCTGCAATCATTAGCCTGGGGGGTTCAAACTGCCACTTTTGTCTGCTTCAAACTAGGTGTCTTCCAGAAAGACCCAACTGAAATCAGGTCTATAGATTGTTTTTCCTTACTAGATTCTAACAACTCCTAACAATTTGGCTATTTAGACACTTACCATGCAATCTTTAGCCTGGAGGGGTTCAAACTGCCACTTTTTGTCTGCTTCAAACTAGGTATCTACCCAGAAAGACACAGCTGAAATCAGGTCTATGGATTGTTTTTCTTACTAGATTCTAATAACTCCTTGCAATTTGGCTATTTAGACACTTACCATGTAATCTTTAGCTTAGCGGGTTCAAACTGCCCCTTTTTGACTTCTTCAGACTAGGTATCAACCCAGAAAGGACACAGCTGAAATCAGGTCTATAGACTGTTTTTCCTCTACTACACTCGAATAACTCCTTACAATTTGGCTATTTTGACACTAGCCCTAAAATCTTTAGCCTGGAGGGCTCAAACTGCCACTCTTTTTCTGCTTCAAACTAGGTATCTACCCAGAAAGGACACAGCTGAAATCAGGTCCAGATATTGTTTTTCCATACTAGAAATATTTAGCATGGGGGCTTCACACTGCCACTCTTTTTCTGCTTCAAACTAGGTATCTACCCAGAAAGGACACAGCTGAAATCAGGTCTATAGATTATTTTTACCTACTAGATTCTAATAACTCCAAACAATTTGGCTATTTAGACACTTACCCTGCAATCTTTGCCGGGAGGGTTCAAATCGCCCCTTTTTGTCTGCTTCAAATTATGTATCTACCCAGAAAGGACACAGCTGAGATCAGGTCTATAGATTGTTTTTCCCTAATAGATTCTAATAACTCCTAACAATTTGGCTATTTAGACACTTACCCTGCAATCGTTAGCCTGTGGGGTTTAAACTGCCACTTTCTGTCTGTTTCAAACTAGGTATCTACCAAGAAAGGACACAGCTGGAATCAGGTCTATAAATTGTTTTTCCCTACTAGATTCAAATAACTCCTAACAATTTGGCTATTTAGACACTTACCCTGCAATCTTTGGCCTGGGAGGTTCAAACTGCCACTTTTTGTCTGCTTCAAACTAGGTATCTGCCAAAAGGACACAACTGAAATCAGGTCTATAGATTGTTTTCTCTACTAGATTCTAATAACTCCTAACAATTTGGCTATTTAGACACATAGGTTCATAGGTTCATCAGTTCATAGATTAGTACTAGGCTAACTGCTCTTGAAAGTCATTTTAAGCCGAGCCAGTTATCCTAACAATTTGGCAATTTAGACCCTTACCCTGCAATCTTTAGCCTGGGAGGTTCAAACTGCCACTTTTTGTCTGCTTCTAACAAGGTATCTACCCAGAAAGGACACAGCTGAAGTCAGGTCTAGAGATTGTTTTTAACTACTAGATTCTAACTCTAAACAAGTTGGCTATTTAGACACTTACCCTGCAATATTTAGAATTGGGGGTTCAAACAGCAACTTTTTGTCTTCTGTAAATTATGTATCTAAGTAGGTTGTTTTTCTCTACTAGATTCAAAAAACTCCTAACAAGTTAGCTATTTAGACACTTACCCTGCAATCATTAGCCTGGGGTTTCAAACTGCCACTGTTTTTCTGCCGCAAACTAGGTATCTACCCAGAAAGGACAAAGTTGAAATCTGTGAAAAAAAAAACGATGAGTGCACCATGGACTGTAAAACGAACTCCAATAAAACTCCAATAAAAGCTCCAAGTTAAACGAATATCCACTTTTATTGTTAAAAACAAAAGACAAATAAACTGCAGTAGAATGTGAGCGCTTTCGCATTGTTAAACAATGCTTCATCAGACATAAAAGCACTTCATCTTAAGTACTGACACAAGATGACATCATGATATTCTTAAAGGAACCTACAACCAAAACTCAAAAAACCTAAGGACCATCATATAGAACGTGATATGAAGCTTAATGTTTTAGAGGTCTGGACGCCAAAAATGGCTTGATGGTAAACCTATCGTTAAGCCCAAATCTATGGGCTTGTAACTTCATGATCCATTTGCCCTCCCTCTCTTCAGTCCTATTCTTAACATTGCCTAATCTACCATTTGTGGTGACTAACTCCAGAACCTGAAACTTAAAACTATGTGTGCTACCTTGATCCACTATGTGTTTTGCCAAGGCATTCAAAACATTGCCTTTTGCTATGGCATAAACATGCTCCCTAATGCGTTCACGTAATGATCTGGTCGTCATACCCACATAAAAGATCTTACAGGATTGGCACTCAGCTATATATACTAAATTAACAGATTTGCAGTTGGCATAATGCTTAAATGTGTATGTCCTCCTGGTCTCAGGGTGTGTATAACTGTCAGAGTTAGAAATGTATCTGCATTGATTGCAAGTTTGACAGGCAAATGTGCCTGTTTTACGAGTCATCTGAACATTGGGATGGGTCCTATCATAGCAAAGTAGCCTATTAAGTGAAAGCATGTTCCTGTATGCCACCCTAGGTCTTACATCAACCAAAGAACTGATCTTGTCATCTATCATTAAAAGGTTCCAATGCTTGTTAAGGACGTCTAAGACATGATTGTTCCTGTTGGTATAAGGAATGACAATCCTATTAACACTGGCCATGTTTCTAGTCCTAGGTTGATCAGGGTGAATACAAGGTCCATTAATTAAAGGAGCTCCCTCAGCAGATCTACAATGATCACATTCAGAAATGGCCCTGAATACATGGTTCTTCTCATAACCCCTAGATATAAAATTCCTAGCTAAGCTTGCTTTGTGTTTGTTATAAGCTGTTGTTTGTGATGTCAATTTAGAGACCCTTATGGTTTGATTCTTGACAATGTTCCTATGTACATGCTTGGGATGCATACTCCCACGATGTAATAAGTTGTTCTTCCAACAGGTTTTCCTAAAAAGTTCAGTGTCAAAACCATGGGAACTCTTGATGATTTTCACATCAAGAAAATCAATCATATCCATAGAATAGGAACATTCAAATCTAAGAAAATCTGTGGTGGCATTGAGGTATGTCACAAAACCCAAAAGCTGTTCGACTGTTCCTCTCCATAAGAGAAACACATTGTCCACAAATCTATTGTAGAACTGCAGATTGTGAGTGTAATTAGAGTCACTATTCAGAACGAATGTGTCCTCCCAATGTGCCAACACCAAATTGGCATAGGCATTGGCGCATGGGGTACCCATCGCAACTCCTTTGATTTATAGAAAATACTTCTCTTGATAGCAGAGGACATTGTTCTCAAGAATAATCTCAAGAAGTGACATACATCTATTAATCATATGAGTTGTTAACTTGTTGTGAACTAAAATAGCTCTAACAAATTCCATGCCCATGTCATTCGGGATCGACGTGAAAAGAGATTTCACATCGAGAGTAACTAATAAGTCATCTCTGTTGAAGGAAGATAAATGACTAAACTTAGCCAAATTGTCAAGGAAATTTGACGTGTCTCTCAAAACATGTTTAACTTCAGAAACAACAGGTTTAAACATCTTGTCAAGATAAATGGACAGGGGTTCAGTAAGCCAACCACGGCTAGACACAATGGGTCGCAGAGGTGGATCAAGTGCATCCTTATGGATCTTGGGTAGCCTTTTCAGGCTTGTTGGCTGTTGGTGAAGCACCCTCCAAGAGGAAAAAACGCTGAGAGAAGAAGGGAACCACTTTTGAGATTTTAAGTATTTTTTCTCTGTTTATTTGCTAAGTTTTTCTGCATAGCTGCCTAGCTTGAGCATTTTCTGGCTTGTTAAACTTGATTTCTGTATTAGTAGCTGTATTTAGAGCACAACCAAAAGCTGTTTGCTGAATTTCCTGTTTGCACTTCATTTTAAATCGTTTTTTTCTTAAAACTTGCATATTTTCTGTCCTTGACCTAGCACTCTTGTGTGGGGTCATTTACTGCACTGTTATAACTTGATATTACTTGTGAACCTCTGCTATCTCTGTAAAAAAAACAAAAAAAAAAATCTTGCTTTTTCCCACTTTTCTGAGAGTTAAAAAAGTTCAGTTACAGGCTTGCTGTTCCTGAACTGTTTGAAAGTTTCTGTGAGGCCATTTTTGCTTGGGCTGAAGGAGGGTCTCTCTGTTGATCAGTGGCAGTGACTAACATTGAGCAGCTTCCCTGCCCCCGTAGAGGTGGTTACTGACTTGAAACTGTAGTTTTATTGGCCACTAGGGGTCATTTCCATAACTCCTTCATCTTCCTCTCTTAAAACCTAGTTGCCTCGTGGTTTGAGCGTCTTTTCAGGCTTGTTGGCTGTTGGTGAAGCACCCTCCAAGAGGAAAAAATGCTGAGAGAAGAAGGGAGCCACTTTTGAGATTTTAAGTATTTTTCTCTGTTTATTTGCTAAGTTTTTCTGCATAGCTGCCTAGCTTGAGCATTTTCTGGCTTGTTAAACTTGATTTCTGTATTAGTAGCTGTAGTATTTAGAGCACAACCAAAAGCTGTTTGCTGAATTTCCTGTTTGCACTTAATTTTAAATCATTTTTTTCTTAAAACTTGCATATTTTCTGTCCTTGACCTAGCACTCTTGTGTGGGGTCATTTACTGCACTGTTATAACTTGATATTACTTGTGAACCTCTGCTATCTCTGTAAAAACAAAAACAAAAAAATCTTGCTTTTTCCCACTTTTCTGAGAGTTAAAAAGTTCAGTTACAGGCTTGCTGTTCCTGAACTGTTTGAAAGTTTCTGTGAGGCCATTTTTGCTTGGGCTGAAGGAGGGTCTCTCTGTTTATCAGTGGCAGTGACTAACATTGAGCAGCTTCCCTGCCCCGTGAGGTGGTTACTGACTTGAAACTGTAGTTTTATTGGCCACTAGGGGTCATTTCCATAACTCCTTCATCTTCCTCTCTTAAAACCTAGTTGCCTCGTGGTTTGAGCGTCTTTTCAGGCTTGTTGGCTGTTGGTGAAGCACCCTCCAAGAGGAAAAAACGCTGAGAGAAGAAGGGAGCCACTTTTGAGATTTTAAGTATTTTTCTCTGTTTATTTGCTAAGTTTTTCTGCATAGCTGCCTAGCTTGAGCATTTTCTGGCTTGTTAAACTTGATTTCTGTATTAGTAGCTGTATTTAGAGCACAACCAAAAGCTGTTTGCTGAATTTCCTGTTTGCACTTAATTTTAAATCGTTTTTTCTTAAAACTTGCATATTTTCTGTCCTTGACCTAGCACTCTTGTGTGGGGTCATTTACTGCACTGTTATAACTTGATATTACTTGTGAACCTCTGCTATCTCTGTAAAAACAAAAACAAAAAATCTTGCTTTTTTCCCACTTTTCTGAGAGTTAAAAGTTCAGTTACAGGCTTGCTGTTCCTGAACTGTTTGAAAGTTTCTGTGAGGCCATTTTGCTTGGGCTGAAGGAGGGTCTCTCTGTTGATCAGTGGCAGTGACTAACATTGAGCAGCTTCCTGCCCCCGTAGAGGTGGTTACTGACTTGAAACTGTAGTTTTATTGGCCACTAGGGGTCATTTCCATAACTCCTTCATCTTCCTCTCTTAAAACCTAGTTGCCTCGTGGTTTGAGCGTCTTTTCAGGCTTGTTGGCTGTTGGTGAAGCACCCTCCAAGAGGAAAAACGCTGAGAGAAGAAGGAGCCACTTTTGAGATTTTAAGTATTTTTCTCTGTTTATTTGCTAAGTTTTTCTGCATAGCTGCCTAGCTTGAGCATTTTCTGGCTTGTTAAACTTGATTTCTGTATTAGTAGCTGTATTTAGAGCACAACCAAAAGCTGTTTGCTGAATTTCCTGTTTGCACTTAATTTTAAATCGTTTTTTTCTTAAAACTTGCATATTTTCTGTCCTTGACCTAGCACTCTTGTGTGGGGTCATTTACTGCACTGTTATAACTTGATATTACTTGTGAACCCCTGCTATCTCTGTAAAAAACAAAAACAAAAAAAAATCTTGCTTTTTCCCACTTTTCTGAGAGTTAAAAAAGTTCAGTTACAGGCTTGCTGTTCCTAAACTGTTTGAAAGTTTCTGTGAGGCCATTTTTGCTTGGGCTGAAGGAGGGTCTCTCTGTTGATCAGTGGCAGTGACTAACATTGAGCAGCTTCCCTGCCCCTGTAGAGGTGGTTACTGACTTGAAACTGTAGTTTTATTTTCCCTTTTGGGTCTATTCCAGCTTCTTTCCAGCCCCTGCTATCAAGCATGCTTTAACGTGCTTTAGCGTGATTTAGCATGGAGTTGCCACTAGAGCAGCATCGGGCAGCGCTGGTTAAACAAGGTTAAACTCTTTCTGGCTCCAGAAAGTTTGTTCTTCAATTTTTCCCTTAGAACTGCTCTGTTAGGAACCTAAACAGTTTACACCTACACTAAAAAGTGCAGCACTTGTTCCAAATAGCTTTTTCTTCTCAAAAAGCTCAGCACTTGTCTTATAAGCATATCCCTTGTCTTATAAGCATTCTCTTTGCAAGTCAAGCACTCCTATATTATACAAATCTCTCACTAGCAAACCCCCCCAGGAGTGCCCACTTCCCTGCTAAGCCCACTACTTTTCTGTCTCATACCAACTCATAATTCTTTCTAGCATGTCGAAGGGTCAGATGCTGGCGTCCTCTCCTGCCCATTTGGTGAATCTGGGAATTCTGAGACAATGTTACAATTGCCTCATGTACACGGACAACCATCTCCTCCTCCCATGTAACACTAACACTTGTGAGAGATGCAGCTATTTAGCCAGACTGGAGGCTGAGCTCTCTCAACTCAGGACTGGCAAGACCAGGCAGGAGGAGAAGGCAACTACACACACCACAATACCAGTCTCACATAACTCAACCACACCACTGAATCAAACACATAAACACACTAAGACATACTGAGGCTCTGAGTAAAAATTTACCTAAACAGCAGAGGCCTCCAAAGCAGACACCCAAGCAACTGCAAACTCAATACACCACACAAACAACACATAAACAACAAAATAAGTGTGCAAAGCAGTCACTGCCCTTAAGGCCAAATACAACACCAAACATACTTGTCATAGGTGACTCCATAGTCAGACACACTGACGTCCCGCTCACCAGACTGAGTAAGGAGAAGGTCACAGTAAGCTGCCTGTCGGGCGCTAGAATCCGCCACATAACACATGCACTCAGGTCTCTCAATAGCAGGTACAAGTACGACTCAGTCATTGTCCACGCTGGTGTCAACGACCTGAGACGTACCTCCTTGGACTACATGAAAAGAGACATTGAGGAGCTCTCTGATTATGTAGCCCAGGCAGGTATGACCCTGACCTTGAGCAGTATCCTACCTTCACCTAGAATGATGCCACAATACAGTGATAAGATGATCAGCTTTAATAATTGGCTTAAATTCTGGTGTCATTCAAAGGGGATCCAATGTCTGTCTGCCTGGGATGACATGCTGGACAAGCCATGCTGCTTCGCAAGGGACGGCTTGCACCTGTCACCCCTAGGCTTCCGGATATTGGGAAAGGCTCTGCCACCCCCATAGTGCCTTTTTAGGCAAGGCTCAAATTCTAAACCTACCACCCTAGAACACAAAAAGTAAAAACTAAGGGTAATGCTGCTCAATGCCAGAAGTCTCAATCTCAAGATGCACGACTCGAGGCCCTTCTCAGTATGGAGAACATCGATGTCTGTGCTGTGACAGAAACCTGGTTCAAGGCTCCTGAGAGCACCCCAGCACTAGCAGGTTTCACCTCATATCATGCTCCAGCCCCAAAATCCGGACAACACCAAGAAAGGAGGGGTGTCCATATTCATAAAGGACACCCACACCTCAAGGTTGGTGGCAACGCACGATGCATCGGAGACCATCCAGGTGCAATTAACCATAGGCAAGACTGCTCTGCAATTTGTAGCATGTTACAGGCCACCCTCTCAAACTCAGGAACCTCACATGGCCTTCCTGAAAACAATGGAGGGATAAATGTATCTCCAAACACCATCATACTAGGTGACTTCAACTACCCTAATATAGACTGGGAACACTACTCAAGCCCAAACACTCTAGCCCAAAGGTTCCTGGAGTTCACAAACTCAAATGCCATGGAACAACTAGTCACCATCCCCACAAGAGGAGAAAACATACTTGATCTCATCATCATGAACATGGGATCACAATGTTCAACACCAGAAGTATACCCCTCACTGGTGAGATCAGATCATAAACTAATCTCGCTGGAGGTCCTCATCCCGCCCCCACCTGAAATAAAAAAGACCACAGTGAAAAACTTCTCAAAAGCCGACTTCACACTTCTAAAAACTAGTGTGGTCTCCTTTAAGGCCCCTGAGCCAGTGGTAAACATTACTCAAACCGCTGAATCACTTACAAATGCCTTCTACCAGCACCTACAGGACTGCATGGATCAGGCAATCCCAAACAAAACTAAGACTCTTTGTACCAAAGGCAAGTGTCCAGTCTGGTGGACTCCAGCAATAAACAAGCTCTGCAACAAAAGGAGGAAGCTACTACAAGATAGAGCAAAATCCTTGAAAGGTAAGACACCTTTGATCATTATAAGTAAAAAACTAATAAAATCATCCAAGGCAAATTTTGAGAGAAAAATCGCCAAGGATTCAAAAGACAATCATAAGGCCTTCTTTAGCTATGTTAGAAACCTAGGAGGAAACTCCCAGATATGCTCAGAATTAGTTCAAAATGATGTGAAGATTACTGAACCTACACATATTGCCAACATACTGGCTGACAAGTTCAGTGCAAACTTCTCCCCCCCTCCCCCCCAAAAGGAGAGATATCTATACCAGAGGATTGTAGCCCCCCAAACATCTCCAACGCCCAGGTGAGAACTGCTCTCTCCAAAGCAAAAAACACAGCATCCATGGGACCGGATGGTGTCCCCGGCTGTGTGCTCTATGAACTCAATGAGGAATTAAACCCGCAGTTAGGACAGCTGTTTAATCTTAGCCTCACCTCAGGATATTACCCAAGGAGTGGCGACGGCAACTGTGGTCCCACTTCACAAGGCGGTGCCTCCACCGACCCTGGAAATTACTGTCCCATTAGCTTGACAAGCCTTATCTGCAAAGCCATGGAGAGGATCATAATGGAACTCATAAATAAAGACATAGGGAACTTGCAGACTTTGGATCCAACCCAGTTTGGCTTTGTCAAAGGCAGATCATGCCTTTTAAACTTGGTTGACTTTTTCGAGACAGTCACCAAGGCCATTGATGAGGAAAGGCAGTCCATACAGCCTACCTTGACCTGGCAAAGGCCTTCGACACAATACCCCACTCAGGTATCATCAAAAAACTCATCAGCTTGAATGTAAACCCATACATCACAAGATGGGTTGCAAACTGGCTAAGTGACAGAACCCACAGGGTCAGAGTTGCTGGAGCCATGTCAGACTCATAGCCTGTCACAAGTGGTGTCCCACAGGGCTCAGTCCTGGGTCCACTCTTGTTCGGCATCTACTTTTCTGAAGTACAAGCAAACACAGGAGGGTTATGGCTGACAAAGTTTGCAGATGACTGCAAACTGGGCGCCATAGTCGAAAACTCATCTGACACAGATATCCTTCAGAAGGGCCTCACAGAAATGGATAACTGGTGCCAGAGCCATGGCCTAAAGTTAAATGCCAAGAAATGCATAGTCATACCCTTCGGGAAAAACAAGGTTACCCCTAGCTACCATATAGGTGGCAATCCACTGAGCACAGAAGAAGTCATCAGGGATCTGGGGACCCAGGTTGACAGTAGCCTCGTTGACACTCATGTTGCTAAAGTAGTTAGGAAAACCTTCTACATTGCCCACCTGATCATGAAGGGATTCACATCTAGATCAAGGGAGGTCATCGCCCCTGTACTCATCACTCATTAGACCTATGATTGAGTACAATGCCCCATTCGGAATGTATCTGACCAGACACCTGCAGCAGCTGGAAAGGCCCCAAAAGTTCCTCACCAAAAGGATAAAGGGTCTCAAAATATGTCTTATGCTGCCCGACTGAAAGAACTCCAGCTCTATTCAGTCTCATACCGCTTGCTCAGAGGTGACCTGTGCCTGACATATAAGGCCATGTCAAACCCTGATTTGATGAATATGCTTCACCTCAAAAATCTAGATCCCTCAGAACCACAAGGGCGGAGACTTAAACCTTGACACGGTTATTAATAGAACATGCTGGAGGGACAGATTCATCACCCAGAGACTCCCTATGCTGTGGAACAAAATCCCGGTACATGTGAGGCAGAGCACCTCGCTGGCCTTGTTCAAGAGGAATCTTGACCAATGGATGGGGATCAGATATACCCCAGGGATTACTTCAGTGTCACTGCTTGACAGAGGCACAGCAAAATAATAGGCATAGTTTTATTCAAACTAAAGGGGTGGCGAAAGCCAAATAACTATGGGCTAGGCTTATAAATGCCCTTGGGCAGATAGCCTCATAAGAACCTATGAACCTATGAACCTATAAGAAGGGATCAAAGGATTATCAATCAAGAAATAAGAATACAAATCTCTATCAATAATGTCAGTCAGCATTAGATCATATAATCTAGCATGTACACCTTTAATCAAATTGTTAAGACTATAATTGGGTAAAGGTAGATATGTCTCATTGTCAGAGAGCATGCAATTCATCTTCTTAGAATATTGAAGACTGTCCATGACGACAACTGCGCCACCTTTGTCCGCTTGCCTAATTACAATAGTGTTGTTACTTCTTAAACTATCAAGAGCCTGTTTCTCATTTGTTGTTAGATTGAAAAAATGTGGTTTGGCATTTTTATCATTATATAATTTAAATAAATCCTTCTCAACTGCCTGTTCAAATGCATCCAAAAGAGGATGCTGCTGGGGTATATACATGGATGGTTTCTTAAAAAGTGTAGAACCATTACTAACATGTCCATCTTCCTGCCCATAAAGCAACTTCAAGGCTAGATTTCTGGTGAATAGCTTGACGTCAACTATGATGTCAGTAATATCATTACAACTCGATGGTATGAAACCCAATCCTTTGTTAAGAACAGATAATTCAAATGCATTCAGTGTATAACTAGATATATTGATAACCAAATTGTCAGTTGTAACATTGTCATTATAAGAACAAAAATCAATTAAGTCTTTGGTCTCAATACCTTCTTCGTGGATAATATGCTGTCCTCTGTGTTCTTCCTCTTGGTTGCTCTGCCCTGCGGTGACCAAGTTCTTTTCTCGAATGGTCTGTAAGGCAGGGGCAAAGAAGGTAAACCATCGCCCAAACCAAATACCTCGTCCTCAGCCTGAATCACAAACGGGTCTATAGAAAGCTGTTTTCTCCGTGTGTCATGGCCTCTGTTTCTAGTTGAACTATCTGTGGCGGAATGCGTAGCAACATCAGTGGTCTGGTCAACATGTACTTGTGCCTCCACAACTAAAAGATTAGGACGAGAAGCCAATGTAGAATTCTGCACATCTGATGCTGGTGTTGTATCAGGGTTAACGCCAATGACATCTCTTGATGACGTCTTCGCAAGGGGAGTGTCTATGCCAACAGTCGAACAGCTTTTGGGTTTTTTTTTCAAAACAAGTTTATTGTTTTAACATATAAGAGAAATATCATAACAATTTTATACAAATAATTAAAAATAGGTATTATTATAATATTCAACAAAACAACTAAAGTATTTACAAAGACATCCACTACAATCAGATCAATTAATTAAACTAAAATACTGTGCCATTGAAATTAGAATTTTTTTAACAAATTTTGTAAATTATCCCATACAATAAAATGTGATATTTTTCTAGTTGTTCTCATTCTAATTGTGCTTATTTCCATATGACACATTATATTCATAACATTTTTAAATTCATTGAACGAAGGAGGTGTATCTGAAAATCAATTTCTAGTTATTATTTTCCTAGCCACTGCTAGGATAGACCATAACAAGGGAAGCTTAATTTTTTTAACATTTTGAGGTACAGGTGTGTTGAATAATATAAGAGACTTAGAAATAATGAAATTATCTGTAAAAGAGCCTGCAAAAATTCATTAATTGACTTCCAGTATTCTTTCAACTTCATACAGTCATAAAACATATGAGCCCAGTCAGCATTAATTTCTACATTACATCTCTTACATAGATTATCTTTATTATTAATTTTATTCATCATCAAAGGTGTATAAAAAGATCTATGTAAAAATTTCCATGTATAAAGTCTCCAGACAATGGAAGATGTAGTTCTATAAGCAGATTCCAATATATATTGTTTATCTTGTTGAGTTGGTGGGTCCCCATTAATAGAGGTGAAATAATTCCAGTATGAATCTACATTGTAAAAAGTTTCTTGTCTGATAATTTTATGTATATATGAAAGTTTACCTTTATCAGAAACTTTATGCTGTAAATTTATTATCAAGTAATCAATCAGTTTTGGAATAGATTCTTTAACTGTTATAGACATTAGATCTATTCTATCAATGAGATGTTGTCTAAAGATCTGAACCTCTAACCAGCAAGTTTCTCTTAGATCAAATTCTTGTTTTAAGAAATCTAGATTTTTAACTTTATTATCAGATATCAGCTGATACCAGTACTTTAGATTATTATCTATAGCTAAATGAGCTCCTTCAGAAGTAGATGACATAAGCATACCCTGAGTATAAATTATAGGAATACAATAAAATTCCATTCCCTATACTTAGGGTGCATGAATATAAAGTTACGATAACTAATAATAATATTTAATGGGTAACAGACCATATGTTTAGGTGTAATAGGTGAAGTACAAAATTCCTTTAGCAACCACAACATGGAGTTATTTATAATCATATTTTTATGTGTTAAGGAGATTTTCATGAAGTGCATACTAATTAGCTCCCAATAATCTTTCCATTTTGACATATGACCGATCTATTAATAAAGTAATAACTTTTATAATAGAAGAGATAATATATAAATTAAAGTCTGGAAAAGAAATACCCCTTGAGACCAGCTATTAGTATGTTTCTTTAATGCAATCCTAGGTCTATTAGGTGCCCATAAGAAATTTAACATTAGTGTATTCACTTTCTTGATAGTTATTTTTGTAGGTGAAAGTATTATTGATTGTATTAAGTATAAAATCTTGGGGAATATTATCATTTTAATAATTGTAAGTCTCTCCTCCATAGTAAAAAACATATTATTCCAGGTATTAAAAAGATTTTGTATATTAAGAAAACAGGTATTATAGTTATTATATATAATAGATTTAATATCTTTAGATAGTATTATACCTAAATAAGTTATCTGACCTGAGATGGGTACATATTTAGTAAAATCACTAATGAGAGTATTTTTTCGTGTATATATAGGTAGTATTTTAGTTTTTTCATTCATTGAATATTAAACCAGAAATACCTTTAAAATTCATCATTTTATCAAATAAAGACTGCATAGAAGAATTAGATCCTGCTGATGTAATTAGAACATCATCTGCAAAAGTTGAATTTTTGATGTTGTATTTTCTTCTATTTCAAAACCCTCTATGTCAGTACTGTTTCTAATCAAATTAGCCCAAGGCTCCATTACTAAAGTGTATAATAGTGGAGAAAGTGGACATCCTTGCTTTGTACCTTTAAGAATGGGTATTTTTGTGAAACATATGTTCCTACCTTAATATAAGCCAGCGTTCCTTTGTATAAATGCTCAATTAAATTTACAAATGCATCAGAGAAATTTGTGCATTTCAGTAAGGTAAACAGATAGTCCCAACTTACTGAATCAAATGCTGAACCTATATCAAGACTAATAAGTGTTAAATCTTTCTTTTTCCTATTTGCAAAATCAATTAATGTTAAAGTTCTTCTTATATTATCAAAAGTATTTCTATTTACAATGAAGCCCGTCTGATCTATGTCTATAATGCCGGGGATAATTTTCTTCAATCTATCAGCAAAAATACTCATAAACATTTTATAATCAACATTAAGTAATGAGATGGGTCGATATGAAGAACATCTAGTTGGATCTTTATTAGGTTTTAAAATTGGTGAAATAAATGTTTATTGCCAAGATGGGGGGGGTTATTAACTCAGTTTGGGCCAGAATAAAAACCTTATGTATTAATGAATATGTAGTTTTAGAAAGGATTTTATATATCTCTGGTATAATACCATCATTACCCGGTGCTTTGTTTGATTTAAGCTTATTTATTTGTGTAATAACTTCTGTATATGAAATACTCTTGTCCAATAGTTTAATCTGTTGTTTATTAAGCTTTTTATTCATGTTTGTGGTTATAAACTCCTTTATTTTATCTTTAGGTTCCATGTTAATGTTGTTATGGTTAATCTTGTGAAAGTGATTTCTAAATTCATCCAGTATTTCTGGTATACTAGAAACATTCTTCTTTTCCTTAGAGAAAAGATTTCTTTGATATGGTTTTGTTTATTCAATCTTTTTGTTTTATTTTTAAGTCTATGTAAGTATTTGGGGCTTATTGAATAAGACAAAAACTTGTATTTCTCTAAAGTTATTTTAACTTTATGAGTTAAAATTTCTTTGTATTTCTCATTTAGTTTGTTTATTTCTTCAATAACTTTCTTGTCCATAATATTTTCTTTATTATTATGTTTATAAGAGTCTAGTTTACTTTGAATATCTAACAATTCCTTATCCCAAGATTTCCTTTTATTATTATACCATCTGATACTTTGTCCATATAGATATGATTTTAAGGCATCCCAAACATAGACAATGGAGACTTCAGGAGTATTATTTATGTCTAGAAAATGTTGTACTTCTGAAAGTATATATTCTTTATAGTCTTTTAGCTGAGTTAAGTATGCTGGTATCCTTTTGATCTGAACATTATGAGTATTTTTATCATGAATTCAAAACAATCGAGTTATGATCAGATATAGGACATGAAATGATTTTGGAATTAATTAAATCTGTTACCATCTGGTTAGAAATAAAGACCCTATCTATTTTTGAATAAGTTTTGTATCTGTTAGAAAAAAGGTGTATGGTAATGATTTTGACTCTATCTGATTATTAATATCATTCAAATGATAAGAATTAGCAAAATCATTTAAATGTTTTGCATTAGATGTAATTCTTCTTTTCTTTATAGTGGTAGTATCACCTTCATGTAGTATACAATTAAAATCACCAGCTAAAATAATATCCCTA
>NC_056729.1:1621110394-1621134528 GCF_019279795.1 Protopterus annectens
TTTGGAACACAAATTTTTAACACAGATTATTATGCTGCTGTTAAGTAGATTTTCAAAAACATTTAAATAAATGTTTCATGTTTTATGCCTTCTAAAATAAGACATTTACTTACTACAAGAAACTACATCATTTAAACTCATTATAACTGACATATTTTATGAACAGAGTATTTTTCCTGAATCTGTGGTGTGTCAGTGTGATAACCTTGTCAATGTTTATACTAACTGCTTTCAGTTTCTCTGTGAGAATTCTGTGATTTGAAGATTCTGAGGTAACTCAAAGACACTGTGCATGAGACAGCCCACATCCCAGATTGTCTCTCTTAACATTTTGGCAGGAAACTTATTAAAACTAGTGACAAACATTCATTTAGCAGTGTAAATGCATCTAAACATGACAGAACCTCCACAATGTATTCCACAGATCATCACAGCCTCTATGCAAGTGAAATTAAACTCAAAATTACCAACAAGCAATAAAACTCAGCATTCTTCTCCCAACTCAATTTTCATACAAATCCTATTATTCACTGTGCCCACACAGTCAAAAGCATTTCTATATATTAATAAAGAAAAGAAAAAGAGAGTAGAAAATAAAAGGAGTGAGGCAGAAATAAAAAATGTAAGAGAAAGCTGTAAGAAGTATATACAATGGAATGTTACTTACTGTTTATATTAATAGAGTTAAAAATAAAACATATTATTTACTCTTATTTAGTTCTGATTATTATTAGTTAAAGCATGACAGATTATTTACAAACAAGCATAAGCAGTATAATCAAGAAAGTATAATTAGAAATAGCATTTGAAGAACTTATAAACTTTTACAAGAAATAAATATGTTATTATTCTATTAATGATATTTTCATTACTGTTCTCTCCTGCCCTCCCCACCCTTTACCCACTACATAATCTAAATAAAATGTCATTGTTTAAACAAAGAAAATAATAAAGAAGAAGGAAAAAAAAGGTAAAGATAAAAAAATGTATCAAATTACTAACCTTACTTTTTCAGAAAGAGAAACAAATCGAGTCACAGCCTGCCATTAAATCCTCAGGCATTTTGACTGGTTATGAAACAAAACATTTCTTTGCACATAGAGAATAACTTTGATTAAATCTTTTCCAAAATATTTGTGGCTTTCTGGAAATGCAGGAACTATATTCAAAAAGATTAATAATGAACTAAAATGATGAGAGAGAAAAAAACATATAACAAATCATTTGTTTTTAGTCTCTTCTTCTTCTCTGAAGTCTTCCAGGAAGCTTCAGTTGCCAATCTCTTTAATGAAGAACTAGCCCATTCCATTTCTTCTATTTTATCCAAAATCCTTTTTCTTTGACAAACAGTAAAGCAGAGTCTAAATCATCGAAGACCTTAGGACCATCAGGAAGGAAGATTTTAAGCTTGGCAGGAAACAGAAGGTATGTTTTAAACTGTGCTTTTTTAAGCTCTCTTATTAGTGGCAGAAAAACTTTTCTTTTAGCAATTACCATGGAAGAATAGTCATTGTCAAAACGCACAGTTGTCTCATTAAACTTAACAGGAGCTTTAGCCCAAGCAGATTTAAGAACCATCTCTTTATCAAAAGATGATAGAAATCTAACTATAACTGATCTAGGATAGTTTTTGTTAGAGTTAGTATTAGCTATAGATCTATGTGCTCTTTCGATACCAAAAGAGAATGCTTCTGGTAAATCTAAAGTTTTAGGGAGCCATGTTGTTAAAAAGAAGTAATATTGTTACCTTCAATATTTTCTGGCAGTCCAAAAATCCTAATGTTATTGCGCCTAGATCTATTTTCCAGGTCATCCAGCTTTGTTTGTAAATGTGTATTTTGTTTCAGCAGAAACTCAATGTTGATTCCCTCTTCTTGTATTTTATTTTCCATGTCATTCACAGCTTCTTCTATGCCTGTCATCTGGATCTTCTGTTGTTGCAGGTCCATATGTAACAAGTCTATTTGTTTTGTAGTTTTTTCTATGAAAGTGTCTATTTTAGTATCCATTTTATCCATCTTAGCAGTAAGTTGCTGGACTATAATTATCAGAGACTGAAGTTCTTTCTTGATGCTGGAGTCTTGAGAATTTGTCTTACTGGAACTCATTTCAGACTGATAAACTGACAGGAAAATTTCCAAAGTAATTTCTGACAGGAATATTATTAAGATTTCCTTTCTTTTTTAGATATAGTTCAAGAACTATATAAAACAAACATATTTAGAAAGAAAATTACTTCAAGAATTAATTTTTTAAGTAATTAATTCCTGTCAATGTAATGAAATTGGTGGAGCTGAAGAAATCTGCTGCTATCCTGTGTTCATCCTTGGCCACGCCCCCCAGCTTTTGGGTTTTGTGACATACCTCAATGCCACCACAGATTTTCTTAGATTTGAATGTTCCTATTCTATGGATATTATTGATTTTCTTGATGTGAAAATCATCAAGAGTTCCCATGGTTTTGACACTGAACTTTTTAGGAAAACCTGTTGGAAGAACAACTTATTACATCGTGGGAGTATGCATCCCAAGCATGTACATAGGAACATTGTCAAGAATCAAACCATAAGGGTCTCTAAATTGACATCACAAACAACAGCTTATAACAAACACAAAGCAAGCTTAGCTAGGAATTTTATATCTAGGGGTTATGAGAAGAACCATGTATTCAGGGCCATTTCTGAATGTGATCATTGTAGATCTGCTGAGGGAGCTCCTTTAATTAATGGACCTTGTATTCACCCTGATCAACCTAGGACTAGAAACATGGCCAGTGTTAATAGGATTGTCATTCCTTATACCAACAGGAACAATCATGTCTTAGACGTCCTTAACAAGCATTGGAACCTTTTAATGATAGATGACAAGATCAGTTCTTTGGTTGATGTGAGACCTAGGGTGGCATACAGGAACATGCTTTCACTTAATAGGCTACTTTGCTATGATAGGACCCATCCCAATGTTCAGATGACTCGTAAAACAGGCACATTTGCCTGTCAAACTTGCAATCAATGCAGATACATTTCTAACTCTGACAGTTATACACACCCTGAGACCAGGAGGACATACACATTTAAGCATTATGCCAACTGCAAATCTGTTAATTTAGTATATATAGCTGAGTGCCAATCCTGTAAGATCTTTTATGTGGGTATGACGACCAGATAATTACGTGAACGCATTAGGGAGCATGTTTATGCCATAGCAAAAGGCAATGTTTTGAATGCCTTGGCAAAACACCTAGTGGATCAAGGTAGCACACATAGTTTTAAGTTTCAGGTTCTGGAGTTAGTCACCACAGATGGTAGATTAGGCAATGTTAAGAATAGGACCGAAGAGAGGGAGGGCAAATGGATCATGAAGTTACAAGCCAATAGATTTGGGCTTAACGATAGGTTTACCATCAAGCCATTTTTGGCGTCCAGACCTCTAAAACATTAAGCTTCATATCACGTTCTATATGATGGTCCTTAGGTTTTTTGAGTTTTGGTTGTAGGTTCCTTTAAGAATATCATGATGTCATCTTGTGTCAGTACTTAAGATGAAGTGCTTTTTAACTGCTTTTATGTCTGATGAAGCATTGTTTAACAACGCAAAAGCGCTCACATTCTACTGCAGTTTATTTGTCTTTTGTTTTTAACAATAAAAGTGGATATTTGTTTAACTTGGAGCTTTTATTGGAGTTTTATTGGAGTTCGTTTTACAGTCCATGGTGCACTCATCGTTTTTTTTCACTGATATTGTTCGTTTAAAGAGAGTGTTTTACCTGGCAGCATTGTTTATTTTGTTAAAGTTGAAATCTGGACAATATATCGTTTTTCCCTACTATATCCTAATAACTCCAATCAATTTTGGCTATTTAATCACTTACCCTGCAATCTTTAGCCTGGGGGGGTTCAAACTGCCCCTTTTTGTCTGCTTTAAACAAGGTATCTACCCAGAAAAGACACAGCTGAAATCAGGTCTATAGATTGGTTTTCCCTAAAAGATTTTAATAACTCCTAACAATTTAGCTATTTAGACAGTTACCCTGCAATCTATGGCCTTGGAGGTTCAAACTGCTATTTTTTGTCTGCTTCAAAATAGGTATCTTCCCAGAAAGGACACAGCTGAAATCAGGTCTATAGATTGTTTTTCCCTAGTAGATTCCAATAACTTCTAAAAATGTGCCTATTTAGACACTTACCCTGCAATATTTAGCCTTGGGTGCTCAAATTGCACTTTTTGTCTCCTTCAAACTAGGTATCTACCCAGAAAGGACACAGCTGAAATCAGTTCTATAGATTGTTTTCCCCTACTAGATTCTAATAACTCCTAACAATTTGGCTATTTAGACACTTACCCTGCAATATTTAGCCTACTTTTTGTCTGCTTCAAACTATTTATCCACCCAGAAAAAACCCAGCTGAAATCACGTCTATAGAATGCTTATCCCTAATAGATTTTAATAACTCCTAACAATTTGGCTATTTAAACACATAGGTCCATATGTTCAGAAGTTCATATATTAGTACTAGGCTAACTGCTCTTGCAAGGCATTTTAAGCATAGCCAGTTATCCCTTGTGAGACTCAAACCATGCACATTGTGTTTGTAAGGCAACCACCTTAACCATTAGGCCACCGTCCCAACCCTTTACCCTGCAATCTTTCACTTGGGGGCTTCAAACTGCCACTTTTTGTCTTCTGAAATCCGGTCTATAGATTGTTTTCCCCTACTAGATTCTAATAACTCCTAACAATTTGACTACTTAGACACTTACCCTGCAATATTTAGCCTGGGAGATTCATTCTGCCACTTTTTGTCTGCTCCAAGCTAGGTATCTACCCAGAAAGGATACAGCTGAAATCAGGTCTAGACATTGTTGTTCCCTACTAGATTCTAATAATGGCTAACAATCTGGCTATTTAGAGGCATTTTAAGCTTAGCCAGTTATCCCTTGTGAGACTCAAACCCTGCACATTGTGTTTGTAAGGCAAACACCTTAACCATTAGGCCACCTTCCCAACCCCTTACCCTGCAATCTTTCACTTGGGGGCTTCAAACTGCCACTTTTTGTCTTCTTCAAACTAGGTATCTTCCCAGAAAGGACACAGTTGAAATCAGGTCTGTAGATTGTTTTTCCTTACTAGATTGTAATAATTCCTTACAATTTGGTTATTTAGACACTTCCCCTGTAGTCTTTAGCCTGGGGGATCAAACTTCCGCTTTTTGTATGCTTCAAACTAGGTATCTACCCACAAAGGACACAGCTGAAATCAGGTCTTGAGATTGTTTTTCCCTACTAGATTTTAATAACTCCTAACAATTTTGGCTATTTAGACACTTGCCCTGCAATCTTTAGCCTGGGGGGGGTTCAAACTGCCACTTTTTCTCTGCTTCAAACTAGGTATCTACCCAGAAAGAACACAACTGATATCAGGTCTAGATATTGTTTTTCCCTTCTAGATTCTAATAACTCCAAACAATTTGACAATTTAGACACTTACCCTGCAATCTTTAGCCTGGTGGATTCAAATTGCCAATTTTTGTCCGCTTTAAACTAGGTATCTATTGAGAAAGGACACGGCTGAGATCAGGTCTATAGATTGTTTTTCCCCTAATAGATTCTAATAACTTCTAACAATTTGGCTATTTAGACTCTTACCCTGCAATCTTTGGCCTGGGAGGTTCAAACTGCCACTTTTTGTCTGCTTCAAACTAGGTATCTGCCCAAAAGGACACAACTGAAATCAGGTCTATAGATTGTTTTTCCCTACTAGATTCTAATAACTCCTAACAATTTGGCTATTTAGACACATAGGTTCATCAGTTCATAGATTAGTACTAGGCTAATTGCTCTTGAAAGTCATGTTAAGCCGAGCCAGTTATCCTAACAATTTGGCAATTTAGGCCCTTACCCTGCAATCTTTAGCCAGGGAGGTTCAAACTGCCACTTTTTGTCTGGTTCTAACAGGGTATCTACCCAGAAAGGACACAGCTGAAGTCAGGTCTAGAGATTGTTTTTAACTACTAGATTCTAACTCTAAACAAGTTGGCTATTTAGACACTTACCCTGCAATATTTAGAATTGGGGGTTCAAACTCTAACTTTTTGTCTTCTTTAAATTAGGTATCTAAGTAGGTTGTTTTTCTCTACTAGATTCAAAAAACTCCTAACAAGTTGGCTATTTAGACACTTACCCTGCAATCATTAGCCTGGGGTTTCAAACTGCCACTGTTTGTCTACCGCAAACTAGGTATCTACCCAGAAAGGACAAAGTTGAAATCTGGACAATATATTGTTTTTCCCTACTATATTCTAATAACTCCAATCAATTTTGGCTATTTAGTCACTCACCCTGCAATCTTTAGCCTGGGGGGTTCAAACTGCCCCTTTTTGTCTGCTTCAAATTAGGTATCTACCCAGAAAAGACACAGCTGAAATCAGGTCTATAGATTGGTTTTCCCTAAAAGATCCTAATAACTCCTAAAAATGTGGGTATTTAGCCACTTACCCTGCAATCTTTAGTCTAGGCAGTTCAAACTGCCACTTTTTGTCTGCTTCAAACTAGCTATCTACCCAGAAAGGACACACATGAAATCAGGTCTAAACAGTGTTTTTCCCTCCTAGATTCTAATAACTCCTAACAATTTGGCTATTTAGACACTTACCCTGCAATCTATGGCCTTGGGGGTTCAAACTGCCACTTTTTGTATGCTTCAGACTAGGTATCTACCCAGAAAGGACACAGCTGAAATCAGGTCTAGACATTGTTTTCCCTTCTAGATTCTAATAACTCCTAACAATTTGGCTATTTAGACACTTACCATGCAATCTTTAGCCTGGGGGGTACAAACTGCCACATTTTGTCTGCTTCAAACTAGGTATATACCCAGAAAGGAACAAAGCTGAAATCAGGTTTATAGATTTCTTTTCCCTACTAAATTCTAATAACTCCTAACAATTTGGCTATTTAGACACTTACCCTGCAATCTTTAGCCTGGGGGGTTCAAACTGCCACTTTTTGTCTGCTTCAAACTAGGTATCTACCCAGAAAGGACACAGCTGAAATCAGGTCTATAGGTTGTTTGTCCCTACTAGATTCAAAAACCCCCTAACAATTTGGCTATTTAGACACTTTCCCTCCAAATTTTAGCCTGGGGGTTGCAAACTGCCGCCTTTTGTCTGCTTCAAACTAGTTATCTTCCCAGAAAGGACACAGCTGAAATCAGGTCTATAGATTGTTTTTCCCTACTAGATTCTAAAAACTCCAAACAATTTGGCTATTTAGAGACTTACCCTGCAATTTTAGCCTAGGGGGGTTCAAACTTCCCCTTTTTTCTGCTTCAAACTAGGTATCTACCAAGAAAGGACACAGCTGAAATTAGGTTTATAGATTGTTTTTCCCTACTAGATTCTAATAACTCTTAACAATTTGGCTATTTTGCCACTTACCCTGCAATCTTTAACCTGGGGGGTTTCAAACTGCCCCTTTTTGTCTCCAACAAATTAGCTATCTACCCAGAAAGGACACAGCTAAAATCAGGTCTATAGATTGTTTTTCTCTACTAGATTCTAATAACTCCTAACAATTTGGCTATTTAGAAACTTACCCTACAATCTTTATCCTGGTTGTTTCAAACTGCTTCAAACTAGCTATCTACCCAGAAAGGACAAAGCTGAAATCAGGTCTAGACCTTGTTTTTCCTTACTAGATTCTAATAACTTCTAACAATTTGGCTATTTAGACACTTACCATGCAATCTTTAGCCTGGGGGGTACAAACTGCCACATTTTGTCTGCTTCAAACTAGGTATTTACCCAGAAAGGAACAAAGCTGAAATCAGGTTTATAGATTTCTTTTCCCTACTAAATTCTAATAACTCCTAACAATTTGGCTATTTAGACACTTACCCTGCAATCTTTAGCCTGGGGTTTCAAACTGCCACTTTTTGTCTGCTTCAAACTAGCTATCTACCCAGAAAGGACACAGCTGAAATCAAGTCTATAGGTTGTTTTTCCCTACTAGATTCAAAAAACCCCTAACAATTTGGCTATTTAGACACTTTCTCTCCAAATTTTAGCCTGGGGGTTGCAAACTGCCACTTTTTGTCTGCTTCAAACTAGTTATCTTCCCAGAAAGGAGACAGCTGAAATCAGGTCTATAGATTGTTTTTCCTACTAGATTCTAAAAACCAGTTCTAAAAAACTGGCTATTTAGACACTTACCCTGCAATTTTAGCCTGGGGGGGTTCAAACTTCCCCTTTTTGTCTGCTTCAAACTAGGTATCTACCCAGAAAGGACACAGCTGAAATTAGGTCTATAGATTGTTTTTCCCTACTAGATTCTAATAACTCTTAACAATTTGGCTATTTAGACACTTACCCTGCAATCTTTAGCCTGGGGTGGTTCAAACTGCCCCTTTTTGTCTCCATCAAACTAGCTATCTACCCAGAAAGGACACAGCTAAAATCAGGTCTATAGATTGTTTTTCTCTACTAGATTCTAATAACTCCTAACAATTTGTCTATAGGTTCATAGGTTGGTACTAGGCTATCGGCCCTAGGGCCTATGCAAGCCTAGCTATAACAATTCCCCTGTATATTTCTTCAAACAATATTTACTTCTCCAGGCCCCTGTCTAGCAGGGTGACTGACATGATCCCCGGGGTGAATTTCCTATCTCCCATCCAATCATCAAGGTTCCTTTTGAAGAGGGCCAAAGAGGTACTCTGCTTGATATGTATGGGCAGTCTATTCCAGAGTATGGGGAGTCTCTGGGTCAGGAACCTATCCCTCCAGCATGTTTTGTTCATTGTGATGACAAGGTTTAGATCCCTGGAGTGTGTGGCTCTGAGGGATTGGGATTTCTTTAAGTGGAGCATGTCCAACAGCTCAGGGTTTGACATGGCCTTGTATGTTAAGCAGAGATCACCTCTGAGTAGATGATATGCCACACAGTATAGCTGGAGTTTTTTTAGACGGTCAGTATATGGCATCTGCTTTAGGCCTGTGATTCTTTTACTGAGGTATTTCTGTGGCCTTTCAAACTGTTGAAGATGTCTTGTGAGGTATATACCAAACGGGGCATTATACTCTATAATTGGTCTAATGAGGGATGAGTACAGTGGGACAATGACCTCTTTTTTTCTGGATGAAAAGCCCTTAGTGATGAGGTCTGCCACATAGAAGGATTTCCTGACTGTTGTGGCAATGTGGTTATCGAAAGTGAGACCACTGTCCACCTGTGTCCCTATGTCTCTCATCACACTTTCGATGTTTAGTGTCCTGCCACCTATGTGGTAATTCATGGGTACATGTTTTTTTCCAAAGGTGATAACTATGCATTTATTGGCATTAAGCTTGAGCCCATGGCTCTGGCACCAGGCATCTGTTTCTGTAAGGCCCTTTTGTAGAATATCCACATCATTTGGGGATTCAATAATGGCTTCCAGTTTGCAGACATCTGCAAACTTTGTTAGCCAGAGTCCCTTAGTGTTGGCCTGTAATTCAGAGAAGTAGATGCCAAACAAGAGTGGTCCCAGGACTGAACACTGAGGTACTCCACTTGTCAATTGTCTGGAGCTGGATTTGGAGTTGGCTACTTTTACTGTCTGGGTTCTGTCAGTAAGCCAGTTAGCAACCCATCGAGTGATGTAGGGATTTATGCCCAGCTTAGTAAGTTTATCTATGATTCCAGAGTGGGGGATGGTGTCAAAGGCCTTGGTGAGGTCCAGATAGGCTGTGTGGACTGCCTTACCCAAGTCCACAGCTCTGGAAACTTACTCTACAATCTTTATCCTGGGCGTTTCAAACTGCCACTTTTTTGTCTATTTCAAACTAGGTATCTACCCAGAAAGGACACAGTTGAAATCAGGTCTGTAGATTGTTTTTCCCTACTAGATTCTAATAATTCCTTACAATTTGGTTATTTAGACACTTCCCCTGCAATCTTTAGCCTGGGGTTCAAACTTCCGCTTTTTGTATGCTTCAAACTAGGTATCTACCCAGAAAGAACACAGATGATATCAGGTCTAGAGATTGTTTTTCCCTACTAGATTCTAATAACTCCTAACAATTTGACAATTTAGACACTTACCCTGCAATCTTTAGCCTGGTGGATTCAAATTGCCAATTTTTGTCTGCTTTAAACTAGGTATCTACCGAGAAAGGACACAGCTGAAATCAGGTCTAGAGATTGTTTTTCCAACTAGATTCTAATAACTCCTAACAATTTGGCTATTTAGACACTTGCCCTGCAATCTTTAACCTGGGGGGTGTTCAAGCTGTCACTTTTTGTTTGCTTCAAGCTAGGTATCTACCCAGACAGGACACAGCTGAAATCAGATCTATAGATTGTTTTTTGCTACTATATTCTAATAACACCTAACAATTTAGCTATTTAGACCCTTACCCTGCATTCTTTAGTGTTCAAACTGCCACTTTTTGTCTGCTTCAAACTAGGTATCTACCCAAAAAGTACACAGGTGAAATCAGGTCTATAGATGTTTTCCCTATTAGGTTTTAATAACTACTAACAATTTGGCAATTTAGACCCCTACCATGCAATCTTTAGCCTGGGGGGTTCAAACTGCCACTTTTTGCCTCCTTCTAATAAGGTATCTACCCAGAAAGGACACAGCTGAAGTCAGGTTTAGAGATTGTTTTAAATACTAGATTCTAATAACTCCTAACAAGTTGGCTATTTAGACACTTAACCTGCAATCTTTAGCCTGGGGTTTCAAACTGCCACTGTTTGTCTGCCTCAAACTAGGTATCTACCCAGAAAGGACAAAGCTGAAATCAGGACTATAGATTGTTTTTTCTACTAGATTCTAATAACTCCAAACAATTTGGCTATTTAGTCACTTACCCTGAAATCTTTAGCCTGGGGGGTTCAAACTGTTCCTTTTTGTCTGCTTCAAACTAGGTATCTATCCAGAAAAGACACAGCTGAAATCATGTTTATAGATTGGTTTTTCCCTAAAAGATCTTAATAACTCCTAAAAATGTGGGTATTTAGCCACTTACCCTGCAATCTTTAGCCTGAGGGTGGTTCAAACTGCCACTTTTTGTCTGCTTCAAACTAGCTATCTATCCAGAAAGGACACAGCTGAAATCAGGTCTAGACATTGTTTTTCCCTACTAGATTCTAATAACTCCTAACAATTTGGCTATTTAGACACTTACCCTGCAATCTATGGCCTTGGGGGTTCAAACTGCCACTTTTTGTATGCTTCAAACTAGGTATCTACCCAGAAAGGACACAGCTGAAATCAGGTCTAGACATTGTTTTCCCTTCTAGATTCTAATAACTCCTAACAATTTGGCTATTTAAACACTTACCATGCAATCTTTAGCCTGGGGGGTTCAAACTGCCACTTTTTGTCTGCTTCAAACTAGGTATCTACCCAGAAAGGAACAAAGCTGAAATCAGGTTTATAGATTTCTTTTCCCTTCTAAATTCTAATAACTTCTAACAATTTGGCTATTTAGACACTTACCCTGCAATCTTTAGCCTGGGGAGTTCAAACTGCCACTTTTTGTCTGCTTCCAACTAGGTATCTACCCAGAAAGGACACAGCTGAAATCAGGTCTATAGGTTGTTTTTCCCTACTAGATTTGAAAACCCCCTAACAATTTGGCTATTTAGACACTTACCCTCCAAATTTTAGCCTGGGGGTTGCAAACTGCCACTTTTTGTCTGCTTCAAACTAGTTATCTTCCCAGAAAGGACAAAGCTGAAATCAGGTCTGTAGATTGTTTTTCCCTACTAGATTTTAAAAACTCCAAACAATTTGGCTATTTAGACGCTTACCCTCCAAATTTTAGCCTGGGGGTTGCAAACTGCCACTTTTTGTCTGCTTCAAACTAGGTATCTATCAAGAAAGGACACAGCTGAAATTAGGTTTATAGATTGTTTTTCCCTACTAGATTCTAATAACTCTTAACAATTTGGCTATTTTGCCACTTACCCTGCAATCTTTAGCCGGGGGGGGGGGTTCAAACTGTCCCTTTTTGTCTCCAACAAAAAAAAAAAAAAAAAAAAAAAAACAAAAAAAAAAAAATAAAAAAAAAAAAAAAAAAAAAAAAAAAAAAAAAAAAAAATATAAAAAAACAAAAAAAAAAACAAAAAAAAAAAAAAAAAAAAAAAAAAAAAAAAAAAAAAAAAAAAAAAAAAAAAAAAAAAAAAAAAAAAAAAAAAAAAAAAAAAAAAAAAAAAAAAAAAAAAAAAAAAAAAAAAAAAAAAAAAAAAAAAAAAAAAAAAAAAAAAAAAAAAAAAAAAAAAAAAAAAAAAAAAAAAAAAAAAAAAAAAAAAAAAAAAAAAAAAAAAAAAAAAAAAAAAAAAAAAAAAAAAAAAAAAAAAAAAAAAAAAAAAAAAAAAAAAAAAAAAAAAAAAAAAAAAAAAAAAAAAAAAAAAAAAAAAAAAAAAAAAAAAAAAAAAAAAAAAAAAAAAAAAAAAAAAAAAAAAAAAAAAAAAAAAAAAAAAAAAAAAAAAAAAAAAAAAAAAATTTTTTTTTTTTTTTTTTTTTTTTTTTTTTTTTTTTTTTTTTTTTTTTTTTTTTTTTTTTTTTTTTTTTTTTTTTTTTTTTTTTTTTTTTTTTTTTTTTTTTTTTTTTTTTTTTTTTTTTTTTTTTTTTTTTTTTTTTTTTTTTTTTTTTTTTTTTTTTTTTTTTTTTTTTTTTTTTTTTTTTTTTTTTTTTTTTTTTTTTTTTTTTTTTTTTTTTTTTTTTTTTTTTTTTTTTTTTTTTTTTTTTTTTTTTTTTTTTTTTTTTTTTTTTTTTTTTTTTTTTTTTTTTTTTTTTTTTTTTTTTTTTTTTTTTTTTTTTTTTTTTTTTTTTTTTTTTTTTTTTTTTTTTTTTTTTTTTTTTTTTTTTTTTTTTTTTTTTTTTTTTTTTTTTTTTTTTTTTTTTTTTTTTTTTTTTTTTTTTTTTTTTTTTTTTTTTTTTTTTTTTTTTTTTTTTTTTTTTTTTTTTTTTTTTTTTTTTTTTTTTTTTTTTTTTTTTTTTTTTTTTTTTTTTTTTTTTTTTTTTTTTTTTTTTTTTTTTTTTTTTTTTTTTTTGTTTAAAATTCCAAAACCATTTAAATTTTTTTTTTTAAAAAATTTAAATTTTTTTTTTTAACAACCTCAACCCCAAAAAATTACTAATTTTTTTCAATTCCCAAAAACCCTAAATGGTTTTTTTTTTAAAACTTTTAAAAACTAAATTTTTTCTTTAAACTTTAAATTTCCCGGGAAACCCCTTCTTTTGGTTTTTCCCAAAAATTTTTAAACAATTTTTTTAAAAAACCCTAAAATCATTTTTTTCCCCCCTTTTTTTTCCCAAACTTTTTTTTTAAAAAAAATTAAAAAAATTTTAACTTTTTTTTTTTCCCTTAATTTCTAAAACCCCCAATTTTTGGGGGTTTTTTTCCTTTCCCCCTTTTTTTCCCAAAAATTACCCCAAAAAAGGAAATTTTTTTTTTCTTTTTTTAAATCCCAAATTTTTCTTTTAAAACCCCTAATTTTTTTTTAAAATTTTTTTTTCCTATACCCAAAACAAAAAAAGGTTAAATTTTTTCCCCAAAAAAAACTCCAAAACGCCCCCCGTTTTGTTTTTAAACTATTTTTTCTTTTAAAATGGGAACCCCCAAAAAACCCGTATTTAATTTTTCAAATTTAAAACTCCAAAAAAGCCCCCGAATTTTTGGGGGGTTTTAAATCCTTTTTTTCCCTTTCCTATACAAAACCCAAAAAGGGGGTTAAATTTTTTTTTCTCTAACTAATTTAAAAAACTTTTAATTTTTAATTTTGTTTTTTTTTTTTTTTTAAATGGTTTTAAAAAACCCCAAAAATTTTAATTTTTTTTTCAATTTCCCTAAAATTTTTTTAAAACCCCCTTTTTTTCAAATTTTTTCTGTTCAAATAATTTAAAAAAAAAACCAAAAACATTTTTAAACGTTTTCCCCTAAAATTTTTTTTACCCAAAAAGGCATTAAATTTTCCCTTCAATTTTTCCCCCCAAAACCCTTTTAGTTTAAAGGTTTTTTGGGGAAAAAAAAGGGTTTTTTCCTACAGTTCTTTCCCCCAAAAATGACCTTTAAATTTTTCCCCAACTTTTTTGGTTTTAAATTTCACAAAAAACAAAATTTTTTTTTTTTCCCTATAAAAAAAAGGCATTTTCCCCCTTTTTTTCCCGGGAAAAAACTTTGTTTTCCCTTATCAAAAAACCGGTATTTATTTTTTCTATAGTTTAAAAAAAAAATTTTTGGTTAAATTTGTTCCAAAAAAAAACCCAAAATTTTTCCTTAAATTTACCCCAAAAAAAGGGGTTTAAAACCCCTTTTTTTTTTTAAGAAAACCCAAAATTTTGGTTTAAAATTTTTCCCCAAATTTTAAAATAAAATTTTTTTAAATTTACTTTAAAAACCGTTTAAAGGGGTTTTTGTTTTCCCTTTTAAACTTTTACCCAAAAGGCAATAAAACATAATTTTTTTTTTTGTTCAAAAACTTCTTTGGGCTAAAACATTTACCCGAACACCCGGGGTTTAAATCCATTTTGTTTTTTAAAAAAATTTAAAAACCCTAAATGGTTTTTTTCCTTGCTAGATTCTAATAACATCTAACAATGTGGCTATTTAGCCACTTACCCTGCAAATCTTAAGCCTGAGAGAGGAATCAAATCACCTCTCGTCTGCCCAAACTCGTATCTTCCTGTGAAAGGACACAGCTGGAAAACCAGTGTCAAGGCATTGTTCCCTACTAGATTCTAATAACACTTCAACAAATCGTATATTTAGACACTTACCCCGTAGTCTTAAGCCTTGCAGTTATCAAAACTGCCACTTTTGCTCAATGCTTCAAATCTAGGTATCTCCCCAGAAAGGGAAAACAGTTGGAAATCAGGTCTATAGGCTGCTTTTTCCCTACTAAATTTTAATAACCTTCTAAATAACGTGGAATATTTAGACACTTATCCTGCAATCATTAGCCTGGGGGTTCAAATTGCCCCTTTGCCTGCTTCCAAACTATGCATCTACCCACAAAGACACTTTCGCTGCTTCCAAACTGGGTATCTACCCAGAAAGGACACATCGCTTAAATAAGGTCTATAGGATTGTTTTTCCCTACTAAATTCAAATACATTCCCAACAATTCTAGGCTATTTCAGCCACTCTACATCTGCAACTCTTAGACTTCAGTGGTCCAAAAATGCCAATTTTATTCTGCTTCCAAACTAGCTATCCACCAAGAAAGGTATTAAGCAGCTTGAAATCAGGTCTAGTGATTTCAGCTTTCCCCTTACTAGATTCTAATAACTCTAACAATTTTGCTATTATTTAGACACCTGTCCCTAAGCAATATCTTAGGTATAAATTAAACTGACACTTATTTCCAAGTTGCAAACTAGGTATCTTCCCAGAAAGGACACAGCTGAAATCAGGTCTATAGAGCTGTTTTTCCTTACTAGATTCTACAAACTCTAACAATTTTGGCTATTTAGATACTATACTCCCTGCACCTTTCAGCCTGGAGGGGGTTCAAACTGCTACTTTTTGTCTGCTTCAAACTAGGTATCTACCCAGAACAGAAAAAGCTGAAATCAGGACTATATATTGTTTTATTCCCTACTAGAGTATAATAACTCCTAACAATTTGGCTATTTAGACACTTACTTTGCAATCTATAGCCTAGGGGGTTCAAACTGCCACTTTTTGTCTGCTTCAAACTAGGTATCTACCCAGAAGGGACACAGCTGAAATAAGGTCTAGACATTGTTTTCCCTACTAGATTCTAATAACTCCTAACAATTTGGCTATTTAGACACTTACCATGCAATCTTTAGCCTGGGGGTTCAAACTGCCACTTTTTGTGTGCTTCAAACTAGGTATCTACCCAAAAAGGACACAGTTGAAATCAGGTCTATAGATTTTTTCCTACTAGATTCTAAAATATTTAACCGTTTTTCCTACTAGATTCTAATAACTCCTAACAATTTGGCTATTTAGACACTTACCCTGCAATATTTAGCAGGGGGGGGGGTTAAAACTGCCACTTTTTATCTGCTTCAAACTAGGTATCTTCCCAGAAAGGACACAGCAGAAATCAGGTCTATAGGTTGTTTTTCCCATCTAGATTCAAAAATCTCCTAACAATTTGGCTATTTAGACACTTACCCTCCAATCTTTAGGCTGTGGTTTCAAACTGCCACTTTTTGTCTGCTTCATACTAGGTATCTACCCAGAAAGGACACAGCTGAAATCAGGTCTATAGATTGTTTTTCCCTACTAGATTCTAATAACTCCAAACAATTTGGCTATTTAGATACTTACCCTGCAATATTTAGCCTAGGGGGTTAAAATTGACCCTTTTTTTCTGCTTCAAACTATGTATCTACCCAGAAAGGACACAGCTGAAATCAGGTGTATAGATTGTTTTTCCCTAACAGATTTTAATAACTACTAACAATTTGGCTATTTAAACACTTACTCTGCAATCATCTGCCTGGGGGGGTTCAAACTGCCACTTTCTGTCTGCTTCAAACTAGGTATCTACCCAGAAAAGATACAGCTTAAATCAGGTCTCTAGATTGTTTTTCCCTACTAGATTCTAATACCTAACAATTTGGCTATTTAGACACTTACCCTGTAATATTTAGCATGGGGGGTTCAAACTGCCACTTATTGCCTGCTGCAAACTGGTATCTTCCCAGAAAGGACACATTTGAAATCAGGTCTATAGGTTGTTTTTCCTTACTAGATTTGAAAAACTCCTAACAATTTGGTTATTTAAATACTTTCCATGCATTCCTTAGCCTGAGGGTGGTTCAAACTACCCCTTTTTTTCTGCTTCAAACTAGGTATCGACCCAAAAAGGACACAGCTGAAATCAGGCCTATAGATTGTTTTTCCCTACTAGATTCTAAGTCCTAACAATTTGGCTATTTAGAAATGTACCCAGCAATCTTAAGCCTGGGGGGTTGAAACTGCCACTTTTTGTTTGCTTCAAACTAGCTATCTACCCAGAAACGACACAGTTGAAATCAGGTCTAGACATTGTTTTCTCTACAAGATTCTAATAACTCCTAAGAATTTGGATATTTAGACACTTACCCTGCAAACTTTAGCCTTGCTGTTCAAACTGCCACTTTTTGTCTGTTTCAAACTAAGTATCGACCCAGAAAGGACACAGCTGAAATCAGGTCTATAAATTGTTTTTCCCTACTAGATTCTAATAACACTTAACAATGTGGCTATTTAGCCACTTACCCTGCAATCTTAAGCCTGGGGGGGGTCAAACTGCCACTTTTTGTCTGCTTCAAACTAGATATCTTCCCAGAAAGGACACAGCTAAAATCAGGTCTATAGATTGTTTTTCCCTACTAGATTCTAATACCTCCTACCAATTTGGCTATTTACACACTTACCCTGCAATATTTAGTATGGGGGGTTGTTAAAACTGCCACTTTTAGTCTTCTTAAAACTAGGTATCCACCAGGAAAGTATACAGCTGAAATAAGGTCTAGACATTGTTTTTCCCTACTAAATTCTAATAACTCCTAACAATTTGACTATTTAGACACTTAGCATGCAATCTTTAGCTGGGGAGGTTCAAACTGCCACTTTTTGTCTGCTTCAAACTATGCATCTACCCAGAAAGGACACAGCTGAAATCAGGTTTATAGATTGCTTTTCCCTAATAGATTCTAATTACTCCTAACAATTTTGCTATTTAGACACTTACCCTGCAATCTTTACCCTGAGGGGGTCAACTTCCCATTTGGGTCTGCTTCAAAATAGTTATCGACCCAGAAAGGACACAGCTGAAATCAGGTATATAGATTGTTTTTCCTTGCTAGATTCTAATAACACTTAACAATGTGGCTATTTAGCCACTTACCCTGCAATCTTAAGCCTGGGAGGAATCAAATTGCCACTTTTTGTCTGCTTCAAACTAGGTATCTTCCCAGAAAGGACACAGCTGAAATCAGGTCTATAGATTTTTTCCCTACTAGATTCTAATAACACTTAACAATGTGGCTATTTAGACACTTACCCTGCAGTCTTAAGCCTGGGGGTTATCAAACTGCCACTTTGTCTCTGCTTCAAACTAGGTATCTTCCCAGAAAGGAAACAGTTGAAATCAGGTCTATAGGCTGTTTTTCCCTACTAAATTCAAAAAACTCCTAACAATTTGACTATTTAGACACTTATCCTGCAATCATTAGCCTGGGGGGGGTTCAAATTGCCCCTTTTTGCCTGCTTCAAACTATGCATCTACCTAGAAAGGACACAGCTGAAATCAGGTCTATAGATTGTTTTTCCCTAGCAAATTCTAATAACTCCTAACAATTTGGCTATTTCAACACATACTCTGCAATCTTTAGCCTAGAGGGATCAAACTGCCACTTTCTGTTTGCTTCAAACTGGGTATCTACCCAGAAAGGACACCGCTTAAATAAGGTCTATAGATTGTTTTTCCCTACTAAATTCAAATAATTCCTAACAATTTGGCTATTTAGCCACTTACCCTGCAATCCTTAGCTTGGAGGGTTCAAAATGCCAATTTTTTTCTGCTTCAAACTAGCTATCCACCAAGAAAGGACACAGCTTAACTCAGGTCTATGGATTGTTTTCCCTACTAGATTCTAATAACTCCTAACAATTTTGCTATTTAGACACCTACCCTACAATATTTAGCATGGGGGGTTCAAACTGACACTTATTTCCTGCTGCAAACTGGTATCTTCCCAGAAAGGACACATCTGAAATCAGGTCTATAGGCTGTTTTTCCTTACTAGATTCGACAAACTCCTAACAATTTGGCTATTTAGATACTTACCATGCATTCCTTAGCCTGAGGGGTTCAAACTACCCTTTTTTGTCTGCTTCAAAATAGGTATCGACCCAGAAAGGGCACAGCTGAAATCAGGCCTATAGATTGTTTTTCCCTACCAGATTCTAATAGGTCCTAACAATTTGGCTATTTAGAAACGTACCTTGCAATCTTAATCCTGGGGGGTTCAAATTGCCACTTTTTGTTTGCTTCAAACTAGCTATCTACCCAGAAATGACACAGTTGAAATCAGGTCTAGACATTGTTTTCTCTACAAGATTCTAATAACTCCTAAGAATTTGGATATTTAGACACTTATCCTGCAATCTTTAGCCTTGCTGTTCAAACTCCCACTTTTTGTTTACTTCAAACTAGGTATCTACCCAGAAAGGACACAGCTGAAATCAGGTCTATAGATTTTTTTCCCTACTAGATTCTAATAATACTTAACAATGTGGCTATTTAGCCACTTACCCTACAGTCTTAAGCCTGAGGGGTATCAAACTGCCACTTCTTGTCTGCTTTAAACTAGGTATCTTCCCAGAAAGGACACAGCTAAAATCAGGTCTATAGATTGTTTTTCCCTACTAGATTCTAATACCGCCTAACAATTTGGCTATTTAGACACTTACCCTGCAATATTTAGCATGGGGGGGGGCTTAAAACTGCCATGTTTTGTCTGCTTCAAACTAGGTATCTTCCCAGAAAGGACACAGCTGAAATCAAGTCTATAGATTGTTTTTTCCTACTAGATTCAAAAAACTCCTAACAATTTGACTATTTAGACACTTACCCTCCAATCTTTAGCCTGGGGTTTCAAACTGCCACTTTTGTCTGCTTCATACTAGGTATCTACCCAGAAAGGACACAACTGAAATCAGGTCTATAGATTATTTTTCCCTACTAGAGTCTAATAACTCCAAACAATTTGGCTATTTAGACACTTACCCTGCAATCTTTAGCCTGGCGGGTTAAAATTGCCCCATTTTGTCTGCTTCAAACTATGTATCTACCCAGAAAGGACACAGCTGAATTCAGGTCTATAGATTTTTTCCCCTAACAGATACTAATAACTCCTAACAATTTGGCTATTTAAACACTTACTCTGCAATCTTTAGCCTGGGGGGGATCAAACTGCCACTTCCTGTCTGCTTTAAATTAGGTATCTTCCCAGAAAGGACACAGCTGAAATCAGGTCTATAGATTGTTTTTCCCTACTAGATTCTAATAACTCCTAACAATTTGGCTATTTAGACACTTACCCTGCTATATTTAGCATGGGGGAGGGTTCAAACTGCCACTTTTTGTGAGATTCAAACTAGGTATCTTCCCAGAAAGGACAGAGCTGAAATCAGGTCTATAGGTTGTTTTTCCCTACTAGATTTGAAAAACTCCTAACAATTTGGCTATTTAGACACTTACTCTCCAATCTTTAGCCTGGGGTTTCAAACTGCCACTTTTTGTCTGCTTCATACTAGTTATCTACCCAGAAAGGACAGAGCTAAAAGCAGGTCTATAGATTGGTTTTCCCTACTAGATTCTAATAACTCCAAAAAATGTGGCTATTTAGACACTTACCCTGCTATAGTTAGCATGGGGGAGGGTTCAAACTCCCACTTTTTGTGAGATTCAAACTAGGTATCTTCCCAGAAAGGACAGAGCTGAAATCAGGTCTATAGGTTGTTTTTCCCTACTAGATTTGAAAAACTCCTAACAATTTTGGCTATTGAACACTACCCTGCTATAGTTAGTATGGGGAGGCCCCAAACCCCACCTTTGTGAGATTCAAACCAGGTATCTTCCCAGAAAGGACAGAGTTGAAATCAGGTCTATAGGTTGTTTTTCCTACTAGATTTGAAAACTCCTAAATAAATTTACTATTATTTGCATTACTACTCTGCATAGTTAGCATAGAGGGTTCAACTCCCACTTTTGTGAGATTCAAACTAGGTATCTTTCCTAGAAGCATTAGAGTTGGAACTGTAGTCTATATTGTTTTCCTACTAGATTTGAAAAACTCCTAACAATTTAGCTATTTAGACACTTACTCTGCAATCTTTAGCCTGGGGTTTCAAATTGCACCTTTTTGTCTGCTTCAAACTATGTATCTACCCAGAAAGGACACAGCTGAAATCAGGTCTATAGATTGTTTTTCCCTACTAGATTCAAACAGTTCCTAACAATTTGGCTATTTAGCCACTTACCCTGCAATCCTTAGCTTGCAGGGTTCAAACTGCCACTTTTTGTCTGCTTCAAACTAGCTATCTACAAAGAAAGGACACAGATTAACTCAGGTCTATAGATTGTTTTCCCTACTAGATTCTAATAGCTCCTAACAATTTGGCTATTTAGGAACTTACCCTGCAATCTTTAGCCTGGGGAGTTCAAACTGCCACTTTCTGTCTGCTTCAAACTAGGTATCTACCCAGACAAGACACAGCTGAAAGCAGGTCTATAGATTGTTTTTCCCTACTAGATTCTAATAGCTCCTAACAATTTGGCTATTTAGACACTTACCTGCAAACTTTAGCCTTGGGGTTCAAACTGCCACTTTTTGTCTGCTTCAAACTAGCTATCTACCCAGAAAGGACACAGCTGAAATAAGATCTAGACATTGTTTTTCCCTACTAGATTCTATTCACTTTTAAGAATTTGGATATTTAGACACTCACCCTGCAATCTTTAGCCTGGCTGTTCAAACTGCCACTTTTTGTCTACTTCAAACTATGTACCTAGTCAGAAAGGACAGAGCTGAAATCAGGTCAATAGATGGTTTTTCCATACTTGATTATAATAATTCCTTACAATTTGGCTATTTACACACTTACCCTGCAATATTCTGCCTGGCGGTTCAAACTGCCACTTTTTGTCTGCTTCAAACAAGGTATCTACTTACAAAGGACACAGCTGAAATCAGGTCTAGAGATTGCTTTTCCCTACTAGATTCTAATAACCCCTAACAATTTGGCTATTTAGACACTTACCTGCAATCTATAGCCTTGGGGGTTCAAGCTCCCACTTTTTGTCTTCTTCAAACTAGGTATCTACCTGGAAAGGACACAGCTGAAATCAGGTCTAGACATTGTTTTTCCCTACTAGATTCTAATAACTCCTAACAGTTTGACTATTTAGAAACTTAGCATGCAATCTTTAGCCTGAGGGGTTCAAACTGCCCCTTTTGTCTGCTTCAAACTAGGTAAAGGCCCGAAAAGGACACAGCTGAAATCAGGTCTATAGATTGTTTTCCCATACTAGATTCTAATAACACTTAACAATGTGGCTATTTAGCAACTTACCCTGCAATATTTAGCATGGGGGGTTCAAACTGCCACTTTTTGTCTGCTTCAAACTACGTATCTTCCCAGAAACGACACAGCTGAAATCAGGTCTATAAGTTGTTTTTCCCTACTAGAATCAAAATACTCCTAACAATTTGGCTATTTAGGCACTTACCCTCCAATCTTTAGCCTGGGGTTTCAAACTGCCACTTTTTGTTTGCTTCATACTAGGTATTTACCCAGAAAGGACACAGCTGAAATCATGTCTATAGATTGTTTTTCCCTACTTGATTCTAATAACTCAAAACTGTTTGGCTATTTAGACAATTACCCTGCAATCTTTAGCCTGGGAGGTTCAAACTGCACTTTCTGTCTGCTTCAAACTAGGTATCTACCCAGAAAGGACACAGCTGAAATCAGGTCTAGTCATTGTTTTTCCCTACAAAATTCTAATACCTTTTTAAGAATTTGGATATTTAAACACTTACCCTGCAATCTTTAGCCTAGGTGTTCAAACATCCACTTTTTATGTACTTCAAACTATGTATCTACCCAAAAAGGACACAGCTGAAATCAGGTCTATAGATTAATTTACCCTACTACATTGTAATAACATCTAACAATTTGGCTATTTAGCCACTTACCCTGTAAACTTCAGCCTGGGGGGTTCAAACTGTCACTTTTTGTCTGCTTCAAACTATGTATCTACCAAGAAAGAATACAGCTGAAATCAGATCTATAGATTGTTTTTCCCTACTACATTCTAATAACTCCTAATAGTTTGGTAGTTTAGACAATTACCCTGCAATCTTTAACCTGAGGGGTTCAAACTGCCACTTTTTGTCTGCTTCAAACTAGGTATATACCCAGAAAGGAAAAAGCTGAAATCAGGTCTATCAATTGTTTTTCCCTCCTAGATTCTAATAACTCCAAACAATTTGACTATTTAGACACTTACCCTGCAATCTTAAGCCTGGGAGGGGTGGGGATCAAACTATGTATCGACCCAGCAAGGACATAGCTGAAATCAGTTCTATGGACTGTTTTTTCCTGCAATATTTAGCATGGCGAGTTCAAATTGCCACTTTTTGTCTTATTCAAATGAGGTATCTTTCCAAAAAGGACACCGCTGATATCAGGTCTGTAGGTTGTTTTTCTTTAATAGATTCTAACAACTCCTAACAATTTGGCTATTTAGAAACTTACTCTGCAATCTTTAGCCTAGGCAGTTCAAACTGCCACTTTCTGTCTGCTTCAAACTAGGTATCTACCCAGAAAGGACACAGCTGAAATCAGGTCTATATATTGTTTTTCCTCTTTCTATAATCATGTTTTTTTGCTTTTTGCTTAGGATGCTCCACTTGCTGACACAGCTTGTAAGTCCCCGTGCTCTCTGTATCCTTTTCACCTACCTTTTCCCTATATGTCCTGTTAATTAGGCAAAAACCCGCCCCAAAGTATATCATGATATAATATAAGGTAAAGATTCTAAAAATAGTCTGATTTCCCTTTTGTCTCAGTTTGCCCAAAATCTAAGAAGATGGACCCCGAAATATCTTGGTAGATTTTTTAAAAGGTCACCAAAGCAATGGATCAAAAAAGTTACACACCACAAACCTTCTGGGCTTTTGACAAATTTCCCATTCAGGCATAGTAGAAAAGCTGAATCTGGGAAATCTTACACCTGCTAGACTCCCAAAAAGCTCACAGATTACTGAAAATTTGGAAATTGCCTCCAAAAAAACCCGTCACCATTAGGGTTCTGTACTGAAATCTCTTTTTCTCTCATTTCAACTAAATGCTAGTACCAAAATCTGGGTGACTAAGTTTGTAATGACTGCAAACTAGGCAACTCATGGAATCCCCAAATTATTTAGCCATCCTGCAGGAAGGGATGTCCCCAAAAAAATAACTAGTGCCAAAATCATAGACTGAAACTTTCCAGAAAAATATTATTGTATCCTTTAATCATCTTAAAAATACTAAAATAATACACCCTGAGAGCTGACCCAGTTGTTTTTTGGGTTATTTCTGACATAACTTTTAAACCAAAAAGTA